>NC_051130.1:13130240-13151204 GCF_014839805.1 Manduca sexta | reverse complement strand
AAAGGAAACCACGAATGAAAATTCTCGGTTTTAAAGCCATATCGTTAGTATTTTCATCGATGATTATACTGGTAATACGAAGTTTACGGACAGCGGTGTATATGAATAACATATTCTCTTACCTTCTTTTCGAAAAAAAACTTGATAATTTATCGGCTTTATCAGATTCAAACACGTTGGAATTTTGACCCTATCGTATCAGAAATTAAGTCTATTACACTTTACAGTGGCACTGGCGGGCAATCCTACTAAGCATTAATCATCATCGATCAACGGAAACATTCGGTGCTCGTTAACCGTAAATAAATTTAGTACCTTCATCGTGTGTTTTGTTTGTGTGCGTAGTATTGTTTACAAGCGAGTTGCGCTCTGCATATTACAATCTATAAATAGAATTGAAACGTTTGTCTGCCGTGGCTAATCTTTGGCTTGTCTGCGTCTATGTGTCTTTAGTCAAAGTTCAGAAACAAATAACTACCGAATAGAGGAACATAGCTCGCACTCATCTCAATTCTCATACTCTTCTGAGGATAGACTTCCGCTGTCCTGGAGCTTTGTGGTTGCACTTGTGCCGTGGTCACTTATCAGACAACCTTCTGCTATAAAAATAAAGCATTATAAATGTACTTCCTATTATATTTTTAAACTCGTATCACACCACGATTGTATCAGGCGGAAATTTCTCACATTTCTATATAATTGTTTTTAATTGCGTTTTCATTACTAAAATTGTTTCTTTGCATGTGTTTATTTGATTGTATTTGTAATGACCACGTGTAAAATAATTAAAACACGTGAGATTGGCATTTGTGCACAATGTGACGACTCCTCGATCCATTGATTTCAATAAACGATTCCCAAGAATGTGTGTTGATCTAATTAATGACCATTCTGATGTGTGTTGACATGCTTAATAAAGTGATATTCAAACAATTGTTTTAACACAGAAATCCTTAGACACTTATGAGCAATTCACAGTTTACTGATGAGTTTAACACATTTGGCTGTCTGCATATGTCTGTTACAAGCAAGGTCTTCATATAATAAAGGCAGAAGTCGATTACACCAATGTGGACTAATTTTAATTCTGAGGAACAAAAGAATTGATTGAAATTATCTGTTTCACGCGACTTATTATCAAAATATGTCAACAATTTTTAAATGATATTAAAAATGTTAAATAAGCACAAGTCGAAAGTTATTCTTACCTATTTATTATCTGGGTCTTAAACATAATTCACTTGTTTTTTTGTTCATAGATATTAATAGTAAAGCTAAGAGTCTTAACGTGTAATTCGATAAACACTTCTGATTATTGTGCCTATTGCTCAATATGTTACATGCATTACACCATTCAAAAGGAATTTTCTCGATGAATCGAAGTGACGTGTTCGCTAAATGATTATAACGCCAAAAACCGTAGTCGTTACATCAAATCTACATGTTGACTACAACCAATAGTTGTTCAAGTAATCAATATAGTTTTGCTAAAACAATTGTATTGAGGTATATGACTTAGATACATAAGGTGGCTGTAAGCGGAAGTGATACAGACACCTGTGCACCTATAGGTCGTTGACCCAAGGGTTTGTTTCTTTTCTGTCTCGTGATAGACGGCGACCTTGACGTCTTATTTGGAATAATACAATTTCAACTTTTCGACAAAAATGTAAGCGGTTTTTTAGGAAACTACTTCAGAATAGACAGGAAACAAAAAGCTTGGCGAAACGTTTAATTAAATACACGGAACTTTATGTATTTAATTTTATTTTAATTTGAGCTAATTAATGTATAATTTGTTTTTGCTTCACTTAAATAATCAAAGGCGCCTGTTGCCTTATTCGATCAACGACACACTTTGTAAACTGGACGATAGATTATTCCCCTGCAGCTACAGGTAAGGGCTGTGCATGTAATCCCAATAAGTATGCGAATCAACAACTGAATTAGTGTTTTTTACACACAATGTCCGCACACCCGATATGGTGGAAGTATTCAAAATAATACCGAATTTATACTTTGTTTAACGTTGTATGAATGGAAGCAAATATTTTGTTTAACATCTCATCACCTTCGTTGACGCCTCTTTCCAGGAAAAGCAAATATGCAAGTATGTGAGAGTTCTAATAAAATGTATGGATAAGGAAACAATATAGATGACAACAATAAAATTTCAATAATATCTGAAAAGGAAACGCATTGATCATTAACAATGGATGGCGAAATAATGAACAAATACATAAACTGAGAAATAGTTGCGATAATAACTAACAAATGTGTCGCAAGCCTAACGCTCAGCGAGGCACGTTTTGTTAAAACTTTACATTCTTTCTTTGTTAAGGTTTGGTAATTATATTAATAATTATCATCCAACACGAGGGCTATATATCGTAGATTTCATTGGCCCGCGGTTGGAACCTAAAAGTCTCATCACCGCAGTCGGTCTCACTTCAGTTGAATTATTAAATAATTGTTAACATTCATTTGAACAGTTAACCTTGGTAATTCATAAAAAATACATTTCATATTGTTTACATTTTGCGCAAGTTGTATTAAATTCGCCATATATGGGAGTATTTGTACATACTGGTGTATTGATTTGCTTGAGAAACGTACTCAACCTGCGTACATGCGCATTAAAAGGCATTACTGCGTTTCTTATCGGTTATTGCGCTTTATTAACCGTTTACGTCGTATTTTTTCGGTAATTTTTTTTTAATAAAATGACGTGGTAGGTATATTCCTACGTCTCGGTCAGATTCCAACGTTCGTTTATTTCTGTTTTATGCACTGTTGTGCTCTGATATGGAGGAAGTGAGCTTTGGCGAATGAGTACTTCAGATTAATATTGGAGGCGGTATGACTATAAACCACAAATGTAATGTATTAGATCAAAAAAAATAAGTACCCTTGAGCTAGTTATTTTAATACAATTTCGGAAATAAATCACCAACCTTGACAATATATCCGTTAAAGTTAAATACAATGAAACGTAATAGCAAAGTTATATTAGACAAAATATCAAGAAAAGTAGTTAGACAATGATTATAAATACCATGTTAAATTAAATAAATTCTATTGCAGCTATATCCGGGAAGTCCAGGATTCTGAGCAATGTAGACATGTTAGAAAATAAAGGGGAATCAATGTTTCCGCTTTTAATCGGAATAGCAACAATAGGTGGGAACAAAAGCTCGTTATAGAAAACGTAATTACAGGAGGTTGATGGCTGCTGGATATACGACCTGAATTTCGAGATAAGGGTAAAAACCTTCCGGATTCTTAGCAGTATATGTTAATATGTAGCCGTGGTGTAGACATGATAAGAAATTTTAAAGTGATAAATTTTAGCGAATTCTGACCTAGTAGTACTAGTGAGTTTACTAATTACATTTTATATGAAGCAAATAAACGTATCATAAGTTTACCGTAAACGCAGTTTGTTTATACATTTTAAGAACTATGTCAGTTGTTGGCACCGGCTTCGATGATTATTGTAGTAATCTCTTCCATCTGTATGACACCGTACTGACAGTGTCAGCTCTCTTCTGAACCTGCCAGCATTTCAAGTCAATTCAATTGTTGAATTGAATATGTGGAACAAAATATACCAGACGGTATTAGAAAAATATAGTTACAGGATTTTTTAAACACGTATCCCGTCACAAGATCTTCCCTGGAGGAGACAGCAACGCAAAGAAATAAGAATGCATTCATCATTTGCCAAGCACATACATTTTTATTCACAATAAATATGTTTTATTTTATTTTACTTTTTGATTTATATTCACTGTCTGATTCTTATTGCACAATAATGCATTACGTTCAAGCTTTTGATCCGTA
The DNA here is from genome assembly GCF_014839805.1 of Manduca sexta. NCBI lineage: Eukaryota > Metazoa > Arthropoda > Insecta > Lepidoptera > Sphingidae > Manduca > Manduca sexta. The sequence continues at coordinate 13,147,361 of NC_051130.1, read as the reverse complement.
GTCTGTTTAAATATCCAAACAATAAATAAAGATAATAATTAATAAACAAGAAGAACATACTAGAATGTCATGTTTGTTATGTATCGGCCGTTATCCATTATTGATGTTATAATTCAATATTATGATTTGGTTTACGTAGGACGTAGGTGATTAACGGGAGGGGCTATTTTTGTTAATGGCATTTTTTATTCTTAGTTAATTACTTGAGTTTTTCTTATTCTTAAACTATGCTTCTAATGTGATCCAATTACTCAACTTATTTTTTATACGGCACAGCGAAGGGACCTCACTGCTTCTGACATAAAGTGGAGTGGGGTCCAATTAAATCTCGACTGGCGAAAGGTGATTGATTACTCCTCGGCAGTCGACACAATTATGCCGGCCTGTTGGAATCGGATATACACGCTCTGATCTTGATACGCGACACACATACGTGGGCCACTATCGGAGTTTTAACACCTTGTATACGGTGGACGCTATCCGGGCGGATATAATATATATAAAACTTATCCACCGGTCTACGCTATAAAGGCAGGGTCCTCGAGGTCCCCCTGGCATTGTAAATATTTATTTGCATTAACTTGTTTGATAGTTTGTATATAAAAAGTAATTTTATGTTGTTGCAGCTGTATTCGTCCCCGAATTCCATACTGTGGACGCACGTGCGGTTGCTGGGGCTTGTGGTGTGTAACATGGCGGCGTCTACGGCTCTGCTCGTAGCCGCGTACGCCTGATCCTGCCAAACAACAAGGACAACTTCGCATTCATGGCCGCCGAGGTGATAACACTCTGACATTTATAATGTATCACCTGCAACTTGTTCGGTTGTCCTTGTTTATAAAATAAATAAAATAAGTTATTAGTCACGTAGGCAACTATAGTTGTATTTACGACAAATGAAGGTACATGATACTAATAATTACACTTAAAAGTAACCTAAAAAGCTAGCTCGAGCTGGTAGATACAGGACATAATGTAACAAAACATAAAAGGTACGATATGCTTCGGTACTATGTTTTCGAAGTGACGACATTTATGAATCAATAGAGAAGTAGTAAAGAGGAGAGGTTTCCCGGAGTGGTTGTGTGACGCGTGTCGCGTGTGTTGCAGTGCACGCTGCTGCTGGTGGCGGGGCTGCACATGGTGGCGCGCTACGCGCTGCAGCTGCGCGAGGTGGACGTGGCCGGGCCCGTCGCCTACTACACGCATCTTACATTCGACGTGAGTCACTATTACTATGCCGGCACATCCTGTTTCTATACTACCTTCAATTACAAACCAAAAGATGTCATCATTTACACAAATCTAACATATCGTTGTATTGAACTGTATTATCAGTTCCAATGTAGTTATTTGTTTATAAACAATCCTTGATAATATCTCCCGATCGATGTTGATAGTAATGCAATCAAAATACTTACAATAAGTGAGTAATGCATGTGTGTGTCAGGCGGTGTCGCTGGTGGTGGAGCTGGCGCACGTGGTGCACATGGTGATCTTCAGCAACATGCTGGTGTCGATGGCGTCGCTGGTGCTGCTGATGCAGCTGCGCCACTTGCTGCACGAGCTGCAGGCGCGCCTGCGCAGACACCGCCTCTACACCTCGCTCGCCACCCACATGAGCAAGACGTCAGTACACACCCTTAACTCTATACTATATTCAAAAAACACTAAAACTACCGTCTTCTTCTTTGAGATGTGTCAAAAATCCTAAAATCAGAAGATATAAATGAAAACTGGGTTGATATTTTGTTTCGCCTTCGGGGAATGTGGTATACATACATATTCTTTCTATGCTAAATTATTTTAGTTATCCTTTACTGATGTAGGCACCTAGTAGCTAAAGCTTTGTCAGCACAGGTGTACAGGCTCCATGTGGTCGATTGAATTAGCGCTCAGCATAGGGGAAGATGAGGCAAGCCCAAAACACCTTCTATCCCCTCGATCTAACCAGAACCACAGGATTTGCGGTCATGCGTGTCGGCTGTGTGACATAACTCAGCCTATTCTTTACTGCGCATATTTTAAATTTATTTAACAGTACATAGAAAAACAATAAACTCAATTAATACACGTGTATTAAAATAAACCATTTAAACTCAATTATCACAAATCAAAAACCGCAAGATATACATTAACGAAACCGCTAGATAATAATATAGTATCTAAATTCTAATTGAACGATGAGGTTCCGGTGATAAGCCAAAAGTCGTTAAGGAAGCATTAGAGATATCGGGGACTTTACCGACTGCTAGGCTAGGTGGGACCATACGCACACCTATCGCCTCGGCACCAAACTACCAGAAAATAAATTACCTTCCGTCTGCTAACCCTCCCATTCTCATGCTCTACATCTGGTTACGAATTTGAACAGTCTGCTCATCGCGTACTCTGGGAATATAAACTCTGGCATGATATTAATTGATTCATTTCGTTGCGGCATAAAAACAAATGAGTGTTCCCTGAGACTCGCTGAGCTTCACCGCTCGGTGTCATAAAATGCATGTCACTGTTGATCCTGGCTCACAGGAGGTGTAGTGGTGAGGGCGGAAAAGTCTCTATACTAACTTTTTTAGTTTAAGGTCTTTTAGTTCCTCATAAAGAATTACATAAATACACTTGTTGTTTTCCTTCACCGTTAAAGCGACGATAGCCTAGTTGGGTGTGGAACGGATTGCCAAGACGAATGTCGGCAGGTTCAAATCCCAAGGGCACACACCTCTGACTTTTCTAAAATCATGTGTGTATTCTTTGTGAATTTATCGTTCGCTTTAACGGTGAAGGAAAACATCGTGAGGAAACCTGCACATCTGAGAAGTTCTCTATAGGAAATTCGAAGGTGAGTCTACCAATCCGCACTAGGCCAGCGTGGTGGACTAAGGCCTAATCCCGCTCAGTAGTGGAAGAGGCCCGTGCTCAGCAGTGGGACAGTATATAATACAGGGCTGATATTATTACTTGTTGAGAAAATTATTTAGAAAATAAAATCATGGTTAACTACGAGCGTACAGAATTTAAAAGAGTAATACAATAAATGAAGATTATGTATATAAAGATTGAGTGGGTAAACTAAAAATTTTTCGGCGGCAAAGTGTCGATGTTAATTAGTAACTTTATTTTTTCTATCAGTGGACATTGATCTTGGAGATCATTGATGAGTAGTGTACCGACTTCGTATACTAGCCCATACTTGATTTTTACATATTACGTCGTAGTGAATCATCAAGCTATTAGCAATTCCAATCTCAAATAGAATAATGAATAACAATGTGTAATTTTATGCATATTATAGAAGAATGGAGTGACGAAACAAGGTCGCTCGCCTAATGTCTAGCGCTGCTACTGTGCCCAACAACAAACAATAGTAACACTAACCAGAAATATGTGTCACAAGGTACTGCAGAGCACTGCATTCATTACCCACAAATATTCAGTCCCCGCTTTCTGCTGCTTGGTGGCAGAAATTAGCAATTCAAACTTTTATCACGCAAAACCACCTGCGTACGTCCTTCCGAGATAAAAAAAAGGTAACCGATAGCGTTCAGGGAAATGCAGCTATTAGTAAAACATTCTAGCGGCGATAGCCTAGTTGGGTCTAGAACGGACTGCCGAGACCAATGTCCGCAGGTGCAAATCCCAAGAGCACACACCTATGATTTTTCTAAAAAGTTATATATGTATTTCTTGTGAGTTATCGCTTACTTTAACGGTGAAGGAAAATATCGCCGGGAAACCTGCATACCTGAGAAGTTCTCTATAGAAATTTTGAGGGTGTGTGAAGTCTACCAATCCGCACTAGGTCAGCGTGGTGGACTAAGGCCTAATCCCTCTCAGTAGAGGAAGCCCGTGCAGCAGTGCTGTATATAGTTGTGCTGATATTATTACTTTATTTAGTAAAACAACCCTCACACGCGTCGATAAGACTATTCCATCACAGTATCAGCAGTTAGAACATCAAATCATTACTAATGACTTGACTAATTAATTTTATATCAATGAGTGTAGACTACGTGACCGGCGGTCGTGTCGCGGCTCGGCTCACACCGTCTATGCTTTATGTTTTCCTGGTACTATTATGCGTTTACAAATGTCGGAAGAATGGTATATTATTTCTTTGTTTCGGTTCCTTGGTCATTATAAAACTACCTATTGTTTAAATATTTATTAGGGAATGCCTTTAAATTATGATTATGTAATAAAAACAAACAAGACTTCTGAAGGCTGACATAAAATGGTAAAATTACTGGAAAGGGCATTTAAAAACATTATAAAATCACAAATAAAATGCTTATAAAATTATATACAAAAGTATTATTATCGAAAGATTTTTTAAATAAAATATAAGATGATTTATCTGTTTGTTTATAATATTTATACAGTTTACGAAACTCGATGTGTAACAGTTAATTGTATGAGCCATTAAAACTACTTATCGGAGATTATTTAATTGATATATTGTACCGATTAGCGGATGTTGATAACAAGGACGGTGTAGTATTAACATCGGTTACAATGTGAATCATTAACATAATATGTCTAAGGTTCTGCTAATCAATGTTTACTCACGGTGCTTGTGAAATCTTCTCATGGTGACTTTAAATATTGTTTATTTATTTACTATGAGACTATGGCGGCGTCAAAATTGTTTTCCAAATTAAAACGTCTTTTATACTTTTAATAAAACGTAGCCTATATCTATGGATTGGATCTCCCGGGTCCACACTTCATCCAAATATATTTAATGTAGTATATTGACAAAGTTTTTACTTTAAAATTTATATTGTCACTTAGTAGGAGATTAAGAAGAGGTGCAATTGTACACTAACGTTATACTATATACATTCTGTGGTACCTAGACGGCGCAAACATTACCTTGGTAATGTTTGCGCCGTCTCAATATTAATTATTAATGTTACTAAGTTATATCTGTGAAAAGGTGTAACATATGTGCGTCTAATATATAACTAAATCTTTATGATACGAATGGTTTAGAGTTACTCTAAACCATTCGCATCGTCGAACTTCGGTGACGTAGTTGTATTGCATGCGCGGTACAGCAGCGCTCTGAGGTCCAGGGTTCGAATCCCGGTCGAGCAGTGATATTTTTTTCTGCTCAATATCAGCCCGAAGTCTGGAATTTATGTCCGATATGGATAGGTTCGCCTTCTATCACATCATGGGACGGAACACACTTGGCGAAAAGTGGGTACTCTAATTCCCCTGCATACCCCTTCGAGGATAAATGTGTGATATGCGTGTGTCGAATATTAAATCTGCTTCGTTTTCCGTTGCCCAGGCGGCTTGGCTACGTTTGTGCGTTCACTATGTTCTAGTTCTATTATTAAATCAATATGTTTTATTGTTTGTTATAGTTACCCGATGGCAAGCCGCGAGGAGGTTGAGAAGCACGAGGACAACTGCGCCATCTGCTGGGAACCAATGAAGGAGGCGCGCAAGCTGCCCTGCTCACATCTCTTCCACAAGTCAGTATATCACATCAACATATTATTCGTAGGGAAATATATGTATTTAATCGTATAGGTGTAGTGTGTCATTTGGCATATGTTGGACTATCCGTATCAAATATTATGGGAGTCGTTAATTGTAATGTAGATAATTATATAAACAAAACAATTAAACTTAATACTATAGAAAAAGTACAATATATTTGATATATCCGATATGATAAATTGTGTGTAAAGTGGACAGTTTATTAGTCTGCATATATGTATGTAGATGTAACAATAATGAATATTAAATAAAGTTTAATGAATTGTTCGTCGGGTCGTTGTATTGGTGTCTACTGAGTAAACAGGTCATTGTCATCAGTCATTGTATTGTTATTTAGCTTTTCCTTGATTGCCTCGGTGGCGTAGTTGTAATGCGAACGCAGTACGAATACGAGTACCAGCTGAGGTCCTAGATTCGAATTCTGAGTAGGTCCAAAAAAACTTATGGAGGAGGTTTTTATCTTAAAAACTACTCGATCACAGCTCGGGCTCACGAAGTTGTTTGTGTAATGTCTATCCTCCTACCCCGTGACTCGTAAAGCCGCTGTTCCTACGATAGATCTTTCTCTGGCCATGTCGGATTGCCGTCTCAGCGGATTATGAGAGTGAAGAAACAAAGAGTGCACCTGTGTATTGCGCACTCACTTGTGCACTATAATATCTCTTGCGTACCTGGCTGATCTCCGTTGAGGTTTGCCGCCATGGCCGAAATTTTCCTAGAAAGGGTTCATTCATTCAGCTTTCGCTCGCGTCTCCCCGCGTAATAACCCATCCGAAAATCAAAAAAATTAGTAATTGTCGAACCAATTTCAGAAATTCTTTATTCCTAATATTCCACGTTATCTTGGAGTGACATAGTTTACATTTTATCACTCGGAATTGATTTTAAGGTGGTTGATGTTGAAACAAAAGCAAGTGTTGTGAGGAATACAATATGTTTATAACGTTTTTATCAATCTTGTCGATCGCCCTTCATCCCTGTAACCTCTTAGTCATCCTTTACTTTCTTATATCATTCAACTGGTCCAAAAACCATAAGGTTTGGGTATAGCGGAAAAACATAATACCTAAGTGGTAAATTGTATTACTTAAGTAAATTGATAAGTCAACGTTGCACGTCCTCCTAGAAAGTGGAGACTGAACAGTCAATCTCGTACAGGTCGTAGGACTACGCTGGACGTAGGCCCCCGCAGCACGCGCCGCGCCACGCCGCGCACGCCGCGCACCCCGCACACCCCGCGCACGCCGCGCACCCCGCCGCGCGACACCCCAACCACTTCTTCCACTTCGACGGTATGCTATACTCTTTATTGTACTCCATACACTCCGTACTGGCTGTGCACTGTACAGTTCTATCTAGTACATTATGATTCCACGCTGTGCACTCACATGCCATTGCGTGTGCAGCTCATTATAATTTATTGAAATGTGTCAAAAATTATGAATTATATTTTTAAAATACGAAAACAATTCGAACATGTTGGTCAATATTTCCAACAATTTGTGAAACTTCTGTGAACTAGAATATTGCATTAAATCCAAAGAGACTTGTAACAACTAAACTTCTTATTGATTGCAGTTATGTAAAAAATTGAATTAAAACGTCAAAATGACAATTAACATCTTGGTGTAAAAATACAAAAATATTTTATCCGATAAATTAACGACAGACTAAATTCTATAAAATCGAGATGAGGGAATGAACCAAAACGTGGTGTTTTGTGGTGGTATTGGCAGTGTCATGCCTGGTACTGGCGGTGGCTCTGGATGAGCTCGCTCTGTTAGACCTGGATCAAGATCAGGAACAGTGTTTTGAACATTGTGAGCACTTCAAGTCCTAAGTCATTTAATATGGAACTTATTTTCCATTAGTTTCACAATAAACTGATTGAAGTCACCCGTAGAATAGTTATTACTCATTCTTTATATTAGGCAGAATAAAGTGGAATTGAAAATAGGCTACAAAAGACCGGCTTCGCTCTTTTTTAGGATTTTTCTAAAGCTGATATTATACTTTATAATTCTTTGCATAACGTATAATGGTCATAATGACTGTGATAATTAATTACTAAGGAAAGTTTAGAACGCAATCGTGTCAAGGTAATGTAAGGAAAGTGGTGAATTAGATGAATGTTTGTTTGTATTTTGCCGCGTAATATGTATTTGTGTATATGAGTGTGTTAGTGTGACAGCAGTAGTGTGTGTGCGCAGGGTCCCGGTACGTGTCGTGGCTGCCGAGCTTCTCGGTGGAGGTGTCGCGCGTGCGCGAGCTCGACCCGCACGCGCCCGCCGCGCCGCCCGCGCCGCACGCCCCACGCGCCCCGCGCCCGCCGCGCGCCCCGCACGCCCCGCACGGGCTCCTCGACGCGTACGCGCTCGCCGCGCAGGTACACCTTTACACTCATATACGTGGCGCAAGAGAGTGACTACCGTAACCTTATTATAAAACTGTCGCGTTTACTATCAATAATGCATTTTGGCTATCTCGGTACTGTCGGCACTGTACAGAGCGTGGATGTGTTGGTTGCAGGTGCAACAAATGTTCCCGCAGTACAGCCTGAGCGTGCTGGCGGCGGACCTGACGCTGACGCGCTCCGCCGACCTCACGCTGGAGAACATCCTGGAGGGCCGCCTGCAGCCCAACACCACCGACCTGCCCGCCGAGCCGACCGGCACCGCCGACCGACCAGGTGAGCCCTGTCGCGTTACATTACCCGATTTATTTTCGCAAATGATATAGTTATCATCAAACCCACCTTAGCTGTGTAGAGTCTCGTACATAGACACCGAGTGTATATGCACGGTAACCTGACACCAACTTCAGAGTCAAGTTTGAGGTAATATCATGCGGCTGATTACGAAACCATTAAAACTTCAAATTAAACTAGGCTTATGCTAAATATATATATTTTTTAAATATTCCTAATTTTTTTTACCGCAACAGTTGAAGAGACGGCGCGGCCCTCTCCTTCGCGGGCCACCGCATCCGCCTCATCAGCCAGCATCGCCGGCACCAGCAGTGCTACCGACACCAACACCTCCACCAGGTCCCGCAGTGATGACGACAAATGAGTCATTAATTACGTATTATAAACTGGAAGATTAATAGTTTACTGTCGCATTTTACATAAAAGATCTTTTGCGTAAATGTGTTAATTAAGTGTACCGTGGTGTGAATAGCGTCAGCGGGTACGGAGAGTACGGAGTACGTATACTCTCATTCGGGAACAATGAACATAGAAACGCGAGTGAGTTTGCTCCTCCCGCCATGCTGGCGACGATTGCTCGACTCAAGCACTCGTTCCATTGTAGTCCGTTATTATCGGCTTGTGTATTCTGCCGGCCGCGTGTGCTGACTGTGTTTGTACTATGTACACTTAGATGCAACAGTTCTGTCCAAAAATATGATAGGATTATAATTTGATATTGTATATTAGTATAACATGTGTGCTCGGTGTGTGCAGCAATGCGTCGGCGGAGCTGGAGGCGGAGTCGGAGGCGGCGGCGGCGGGGGCGGGCGGGCGGCGGGCGCGGCGCGGTTCCCGTGCAGCGCGGTGGAGCGCCAGGCGCGACCTGCAGCGCCGCAAGCTGCTGCTGCTCGCCGCCGCGCGCCGCCGCTATCTGCAGCGCGCCGCGTGAACACGCCACCGCCCCACCACCCCGCCACCACGCGGTCACCACACCTAACACATTATATACTGCGCGCTGTTTGAATTTCCCAGTCTGTAGTTAACCCTGAACGGCGGCTCAACTAATTATTGATATAATAAAGGGCTACAAGAGATGTATAGGGAAAGATACCATCCTCATGTTGGCAATGTTAAAAATCGCGTATTGTTCTGTTATATAAAAGCAGACTTGTCCATTACTGGACATTACTTAACACAATGACACTGTTGTACACTGCACCACGGCTGGATCCCGCCGCACTAACCAACAACTTCTGCGTGCATCAGGCAACATTGTTGCGCAACAATGACACTCATCATACTTGCCAGAACGGATATATAAAGTAGACCGCGTAACTATTGCCGCCTGTAGTTAGACATATATTAGGACTGTTGATGCAGAACGTAGGAGTAAAACCAGTGAACTATTCCCATTCAGGGAACATACAGGGATGATAAGCCGACAACTGATTGCAAGGTTGTCGCTAACCAATGACAAGGAGGACTAAAGATTAGTTTACACGTTTTTTTTTAAATACTTTGGCAACGCTGCATGGTATTATGGCAACTAGTTTTCTAAATCCCTATTTTCTAAAGATTAAAAAGGAAGCTAAAGGAACATATTCAATGTAAATAATTAGTAACATGACATTAAAGATCTAGTTTAAGTATCTACCGAGAGGGAAGGAGCCCTATCTTGCCTCCCTTGGCTACGCTCATGCCGTAATATTGCGTACAATCGTCACTATTCAATGTTCTCTGTTTACATCGATAGAGCTTCATGTCCAACATCAAATACTATGTGGATATGTGCTCGGGTTCACCATTTTTTCTTTCTAGAATTTATATTTTATCCAAGCACTTCAATCTTTTAATAAGTGATGTGGAAAATTCAATTTAAAATGTTTAAAGCCTGATCCTACGATTTAAACGAATGTTGGTGGACTCTGGCGCATATCCCTTTGGTACCCCGTGTCCCCTGCTATACCGCAGCAACATAATGTAGCTAATGTATACTCTATGTGTATTGTTGTGTGATTGTATGAACGTTAACAATTCACTTTATGTGATATATTCTATTAGGATTTTAATGTTTATAATTTTGTACGTATATTAACCACTTTTTTAATTTACCGTAGTACGGCACGATGTTACGGAACAAAATTTACGAAGAGGCTTTCACATTTTCGATTTAAAAATTATTTTTAGCAATAAAATCTTTCCGCAAAGGCGCATTGCACATTTGTAAGGTAGACGAATAGACTTGTTGTCGATATGCGAAGGTGAATATCGGTCTATCTCCCTCGCACCTGTGCAGCGTTATTACAGTGACATCACTCATAGATTGCTGTATACTTTTCTGTTAAAAACAGAACGATTTTTAAATTCTTACCGCCTATTTAGGATATAAAAGTGAGCTTTGATAGGTTTTAAAAATACCAACAAAATTTAGTAAGATACTACCGTTCTGTAATACGATAAATTATAAAAGTGGGCCATTTTTTATAACCTTATATTCCATCTTATAGTTCTCATAACAACAAGCATAAAGATATACATCAGAACATGTACGGTACTGAAACAGTTCGTTTTAATTTGATGCTTGTTGATGTGATAACTGAAGTTCAGAGTAACACGTGAATTTAGCCTCAGGTCAAATAGCAGTTATAACACATTTACATGTCTATTATAATGATTTATGTCATAATAAACGGCAAATATATACAAATGTAGGAATAAACTACGCTTAGCTTATTATACGTGTTACTCTGAACTATGTACAGGTGATGCCAAACTTTATGTCCATTCGTTTACTGACTTCACGGCATACAGATTGGCGTCAGTTGCGCAGGACACTGTGCGTCCGTGACGTAACGTTAGGACCTTTACTCGCGGCGTACGACTTATTTTGTATATTGATTAAAAAGTATTTTTGTAAATAATGAGAGAAAAGTAAACACGAGTGGTGCAAACTTGTTAGTTAAAGTATGGAATCGGAAAGACTCAAAATTTTATTAAGTAAGTACATTTCATGTCCACCATGTTGATTGTAGTCGACGTTAGAATGTAAACGCTAAACTGATCTCTCATATGTTAGTTTAAAGTCTAAAGCGTAATGTGCAAACTTTACAAGTAGTGAAACGACGTCGATGTTAGTGTAAGTATGACGCTTCTCATTCAAATTTTAGTGTGATATTTCCATCCCATTTTCTATATCAATTACTTATAAAATATTTTAAGTTAGTTTATTAGAACTGTTGTAAATGCAGACATTATGTTTCGGTCTCGCAACATTTATGCTATAAACCTTATATTTTTCTTTTTTTAATATTTTATACTATTTCTAAATAAAACCTGTACATAGCATAAAATACCAGTTTGGACCTGTTTATTAACAATTATTAAATAATGAAGACAATATATGACCTCCATCATATTGTTGTATTTGAGGTATCATAGTGGGTTCAAATATTTGGTAACTTATCACTTATGTCTGATTTAGACAAATTGATTCGAATAAGAAAGTGGAGAATAAATACACAATTTTTGAGACAACACCATCTGTCAAGTTGTGGATAACCTTAATTGATAAATGAGTTTTCTATTCTTGTTTTGATGTTATAAGATCCTCTACTACTCCTAGATGCTTGTGTGGATCAGACAAACCTCTTTTTACGAGATCACTAACAAATAAGCTATAGATATAAGACCTTTTTGCTGTTTATATGTTGGTACATAGTCAATGTTCATGTTTGTAATGAATCTAAATTTTATTGTGTATTGTGCTGGATACAATAATGCACAATTAGACGCGTGTGCGGACTGTAACGGCTGTGTGCGAGACTCGCTCGGCCGTCACACCTCTGACAAATGTACATGGTTATTACAATAATATTATATAGATGATAAAATACTTTAATAATCTACTAATAGTGACATCTTTTAGACCAACTTCGCCTCAAGGTGAGCCAAAACAAACTGCAATAAATAACTAGTTAAATAAACCCTGTATTCATATACTCTTCTGGCCAACTCCTTTATTTATGAGAGATTGGTCACCATATTAGGTGTAACAATTTAATGTAGGTCAATATACAACTACTTCTATTGGTCCTTAAGGCAAAGATGTATCTACTGGCAAAATATCAACCCCTATTTTTATTGTAGCACCCTTTACTCAATAAGTATTGCTGTTAGTGAATGAAACAAATATCAATGTTATTGTATAACTAGTTGTAAAGGATTTGAGCTTATATTTTTTTACTATTACTGCTGTTGGGAAATTCTCCTTATGAATGAACATGCTTGTGGATATTGTGTGTATGAATGAAGTTAGATTTACAATATTTGTGTTGAATAGCTCATGTGTATGTGTCCAGAATAAACAATAAACTGAAGTAATACTTACCAATGCCTCAGTTCTAAAATGTAATTCAAATTTGGATTAACAGGAGATAGCTAAGATTTAGAATTGCTTGTCATAAATTTATTTATATTGTTGTTATTTAATGAATCTCCATAATCTTTGGGTTATAATTAAATAATGAATGATAAATTACACATTATTATAAGACATGTCAATTTATATCTTAGTTATCTCTCGAGAAATGTACATGATAAAACTGGTCATAATAAGATTCTCTTTACCAATAAATATTATTAATCAGTATTTTAAATAATTTTGTATCAATGTCATATAATTAAAGATTCAGACATAAGTCATAATTTGCTTAATAACTGATTGAAAATGTTTATTGAAAAGTCCAAATATTGCAACGTCTGGAACATCCGCATTGAAATTGTATTTGTGTTTGACGATTAGTAAATGTACACTAGAATAGAGTCCTGATGTTAAAATTGTAATATTAATTTTAATATTTTATTGAAAATTGATTCATGACTAGTCAGAATAAAATAAATTACATGAAAATTCTTTTATTTTTGTTAGGGTAATATCAGGCTACTGTTTTGATTTTTATAGTGTTCTATATTATTAGGATTCTTATGATAATGTGATATGCAAAATACTTTTATGTTGGTGAAAAGCAACATATCATGGGTAGACTATATAGATTATTTCAAAACCCAGAATCTTTAAGAAATCAATACTACTCACAGATTAAATAGATTCAAATAAAATAATAAGATGGACCTGAAGAATATTTACTTAAAAAATAATTATAATAAGGCTCATACAATTATCCTATGAAGTTGACAACTACAATGTGCAAAACTAAGTGTGCAAAGATGAAGTCTGTAACCAGCGCCTAACAGCCCCCTTGGAACTCATTCTTGTTGTCTGGGTTTACTTGCAGTCTCAGGCACACTAGAAAACCAAAATCATATTTGATTAGTAAACATTCTAACATAACTAATTTATAAGGAAATGCGTAAATTGACATAAATTAGCAATTTGAAGAATTGTTCTGGAATAACCCTATAAAAGTTGCCTTTAAAAAATGTATTGCCCATTTCATTTTGGACTGTGTATTTGGGAACTACCCCGACTCGTAGTACTATTCTATAACATGTCTCATAGCTAATACGATTCTTAAGAAAACATGCTCATATTGTGCAGCTCCACTTACTTGCAGTGATAGCTTAGCCGAATATAGAGATCAGATCACGAATATAGTTTATTTGGTTTTATGAAGGCTAAAGCTACATGTGGATCTTACCTCCGAGAACAAACGAGCTGACGGTAGATATGAAGCCGCTCAAGAAAGAGTTGAATGGAAACGTGCCGACAAGACAACAGTACACAAACTGTATCACAGCCGTCAAAAACACATACAGCAGATAAGCATCGATGATCTTTAGCTTCTTCGGCGTCTTCGAAGTGTATTCTTGATATAATTTAGGGATAACTGCGGTTATTGAGGACATTTTGCTGTTTGATGCGGCTTTTTCTACGTTAATTGTCCAGAAATACACGTCATACATAATAAAATGACATTGACATTACAAATTTTCCTGTTGGCAATATGTATTACCGGTTTTCTCTGGAAGGCAGTGAACGTAATTATTTATAAAATGTATGCTAAAGATATTGAAATATTTTATTTTAATGTTGGAACATCGCTTGAAACGTCAAAGTTTTAGAATTTGTGCATGTCATTCGTGATTCGCCTCATTCGTAAATATTACTAAAATTGTAATTTGAGTCTTTGTCTTTCGTAGTTGAATAATTATAATAAAACAAAATGTTGAGTCTTGATGGAAATTTCCCTGAATATGCTGTACCTGGAGCCAAACAAGTGCGCTTCGAGCCATACGCAGACAACGGCGGTAGCATTGTGGCCATCGCCGGTGAAGATTACGCGGTGATTGGGGCAGACACTCGGCTCAGCACTGATTCTCCATATATACTGAGATCAGAAGAAGCTATTCAAGTTATCAGACCGCACCGTGCTTGGCGCCACCGGATGCTGGTGCGACACGCTCACTCTAACGCGGCTGCTGAAGGCGCGTATGCAGATGTACGAACACGAGCACAACAAGTCGATGTCGACACCCGCAGTCGCTCAGATGCTCTCCACCATGCTGTACTACAAGCGTTTCTTCCCATACTACGTGTCCAACGTGTTAGCGGGCATCGACGCGGACGGTAAGGGGTGCGTGTACAGCTACGATCCTATTGGACACTGCGAGCGCTCTAACTACCGTGCTGGGGCTCTGCAGGCGCTCAACTGCAGCCCCTGCTCGATAACCAGATAGGATTGAAAAATATGCAGAATGTGAGCGAGGCCCCACTCCCCAGGGAGAAGGCCCTCGCGCTCCTGAAGGATGTGTTCATCAGCGCAGCAGAGCGCGACATCTACACAGGAGACTCTATATACATACTCATTATTACAGCTAATGGAATGCAAGAAGAGAAGTTTGAACTGAGAAAGGATTAGATTTTGTAGTGCTTATAACAATAAATATTTTACATAATATCAAAATGATTTTTATTTCTTCATTTACAAATAAATGACATAAGTAACAAGTAACCAAATTTATTGTTAAAAATAATTACAAGGTAACTACAATATACCCTAAATACTTTGTTCATAAATATTTACATTATTTCAATAAAATTGAAGGCATAATAACATTTTAATACAATTTATTTATTTATTTATTGTACTTAGGCATAACAAATATATTTTGTGGAAATATTTTGTCGAACATCTCATTAACTACTTCTTGGCATGAATTTTCACCTAGAACTGTTGCTTTTAACCGAGGTGGAGTTGTATTTCCAGCTTACTAGAGGATGTATGTTGTAACAGAGTTCCACAGTGTCTCTGGGTGGGACGGTCACTGACATTTTTTTATATCCAGAAAACATATATGCATCCTGCGCTGCCCTCTACAGCAATGCTCAACTTTATAGGGTTTGTGGATTTACCTCTCAAAATGCACCGCAGAGGAACAGATGTCAATTGCTGAACAACTGCAGGATAGTCGACGTCTACAGCTATGGGACACTCTTCTATCGACAGGCCCGACAGCGCTGTGGTGCTCATCACACAAGACCCCCTCTACTACTCTTTCGGCGCCATTTAATATTGTATAAACCAACTCTTGTGGGAATGTCCTTTGGCTTATACTTTGCTTTTATACAGACAGCATCACAAGCTACATGCTTCTCAGCTACTTCAAGATTACTAATACAGGATAAACTTTTTCTTCATCTGTATTTCTAAAGCATTCAGATACTTCTAACTCAGTATCTATTATAAAAAGATCCCATGGGCTTAAGATCTTTATCTGGGGCATCACTATGAATGGATCATCTACAAAGCACTTAGAAATAGGTCTGAAATTCATGGCCACAAAGTTAGTGCTTACTTCAAAAGGTTTAATGACAGTTATTTTAGGGTTCGGATTATCAGGGGAGCTTAACAAAGATAATGCAATTTTAAAATTGTTAATAGGACTTTCCTCATTATTTGTTATCGTGAAGGTGGTGGGGAACCACTCGCCCTGTAAAGCAGGGCTTGCATTTGTTATTACAATTGACAATTTGCTCTCCCTAGATGTTACATTGGCAACAGTCAATGGCACTATGCAGTCAAACTCATAGTCAGCTTTGGGACTCATGATGAAGTGGAGTAGTTCTGGATGTATTGTGGTGTCTGATAATTTAGATTCATCCATTTTAAAATTCAAAGTAATCTTTCTTTTCCTATCAGCATCCAAAACAAAAGAAACATTTTTGATGTGCAATTCTGAGCCATTGTCATGAGGATTGGGTTTGAATTGGCACAAGAACTGTTTCACTTTGCCACCCTGTAAAAATATGGAGGCACTTCCTTCATCAGTTATTGGAATCTCAATAGTTTCTGTGTGACTAGATATTGTTATAAAGCTTTTCTTCACCTCCAGTGTGGTAGTGTATGAGAGTCTCACATACACTTCCACATCAATCATTTCATCCATCCTATACCTTGCCTGTTTGAACTTAGGTTTCACTTCCAGGAAACTAGATATATTAATCATATCCACAGATACATTCAGTGGTTCTTTTTCAATAGACATCTGCCACAGTTCTAAAGCTTTACTCTGGGATGTAGCTGGTAAATCCGGTTCAGCTGCAGGGATATTCATGTTGAGAACTGACATGATGTTCCTAAATATCCTATCTTTATCATTGTTTGGCACCTGAATATATTTTGATAGTGCTTCAATGGAAAGCTGTAAGTAGTCTTGTATTTTAGCTGACAAGTAAGCACACTGCAATGCTCGATTGAGCACATGGGAAGCAAGGAACCACCACTTCTCCCTCCTGTAGTCCCAAAGCATGTGAGTGAGCAAGGTGAGAGCTTTACCATAGTCAGCAGAGTAAAAATATTCATTTGCCATCTCTACCACTAACTGCTTCCTCATTCTTGGTGAGTGGAATGTTTTAAACTGTGATATGGCACAGCCCAAGAAGTTTATAATCATTGTTGAAT
>NC_051130.1:13113554-13129740 GCF_014839805.1 Manduca sexta | reverse complement strand
GTTTTCGTAAACATATGTTCATCAGCATATGATCTAAAGTAAAATCACATACCGGCAGTCCCCTAAACGCGACGCCGAGATGATGTCCGTTCTTGGTGTAGAAGCAGGTGTTGTCGACGAGGTTGACGCCGCAGCCTATGACGTCGCCCGTGGTGAACGTCGGCCCGTACGGCTGGCCCGTGCCCGACGAGCAGAACGAGTGCCCGTCGTCGCCGTGGTACCCGTACGAGTGCTTGTCCCAGCCTGGGGGAAACCGCCCAACTCCTTTAATGAGATACCCGACAGTTCTAGTAACCATCACCTTGGCGCGCGGCACGGGCGCCGGTTCAGTGTAGGGGGTGACTAGAGTATTAGTTCTCATGCAGGAGTGGTGTCAATGTAAAATATATTAGTTTTAGATTCACAGCTGCCTAAATAACATCTTATTTCAGATATTTTATATTAACTTAAAATACAGCGAATTAGATTTATTAATGATACCTATAAAATATCAATTTTTTTACAAATAAATTATTTGATTCGGGGTTTATGGTTTTTCATGTAACCAACCTAATGCAAATTTTATTTTAACTTCAGTAATTTTATATGTATACTTTATCATTACCATACATACTCTTATCAGTATTTAGTACATTAGAAAGCAAGACCTTTCAAAGTATTATTTATTAACATTGCAGTATACGCACAAAGCGCTAATGATGTCCAAATAAAGTATAACACCAGTTCAGTCTCAGATCGATGCACAGCGACATTCCGTTCACCAAATACGTATAATAAAGGGCAGTTAGTCGCTTACTGAGCCGTGATCTTAGGTAAATTAAATAAGCTCTGGGCCCAATAGTTTGACTACACGGTACAAGCTGCTAAACTGCTAAAAGCCATTGTTAACTCGCATACTTTTAGCTCGATACGCCTCGGCCAGTCACACGATACGAACTGTTATAAATATGACAAGTGATCACTAGATAGGAACCAATGTATGAATCTCATAGTATTGATTTTGAAAAAAAAATATAAAGATGGTAATGATTTCCACAAGTGACCAATAAAGTGTACCTTGAGTAATGAATACTCAAGGTACACTTATTTCTGTCTAAATTATAATTAATGTACAAATAACTTCTCGATACGACTTTTCAAAACAAGGCGAGTGACGAGTAATAAATTTAAAAAAATTACTTTTTTCAAACTACCCGACTACTACGACAAAGCACATAAACAATTATAAAATGCTAGTGGCAGTGTAGTAACTAATCTAACCAAATCTCCCGCTACACTGTAACCAAACATTAAGCCGTAATATGAAAACAATAAATTCTCACGAAAAAAATATTTTTTCCAAACTATAGTACTTATGACTAACTAAAAAAGAACTTTATAACAATCGTAGTAGTAGGTCATCTAATAGTGATCTAGACTCAGGGAAGTGAATAAATTTAATATCTTGATTACTAGGATGAAAGCTCTTTTGCTAGTTACAACTACCGTACCCAATAGTAGAGCTATGTAACAGTGTGAAGATTAAATGATATTAATTTAAATCGATTACCATCACCAATCTTCAACTAATTAAACTTAACTTACTACACTTTTTTATCATTTACCAGACCTATATTTAAGTATTTTCTTAACCCCTTTTTGTCGGATTGTTGTACGCAGATGAACCTGACGTTAATTATAATGATTGTGATATAAATTGTACGCGACCGCCCATACCAGACTCCAATATTACAAATTATCCAGAAAACCATAAGTAGAGGATTTATTGTTATAGCACCATATTACTCCAGTTAACAGGTTAAATCTAGAAAGTTCTAGAACCAAGAGTGAAACTCACCAGGCAGTCTGTTCATATTAACACCATGGGCGGAGAGGCCAATGCCCATGTACCCATCGCGGCCCTTCGACACGATCCGCACCTCGAAGTAGTACAGACCACACGCCGCCGGGATCGGGTGCGTGGCCCGGACACTCGCAGCGTCCCTGTGCGTCTTTCCGTGACCTGCAACGCGTAGGTTAGGTTAGGTTAGGTTGGAAAATACTTTTTGAATGATTGAGTGAAGACACGTTAACGCCTCATGCAGAATATTTATTTTATTCTTCGAATATAACATAAAAGTAGCTCAAGCCTATAGGACAGTGGGAGAGGCGGTAGGAAGAGTGAAAAGAATAAACAGTATAATAGAAGATACGTGTGACGGTAGAAGACGGCGTTTTGGTGTTATGTGCTATTGCTATGTGAACAATAATTTGTCTCAGCGATAGGTCCGGTGACGGACGTGTTATCACGTGCATAGACATTCAAAGCATTTTTTTCTGTATAGAACCTTATTAGTGATGTAATAGTGGTTAGGATTTTAAACAGCGTCTAAAATATCGATCTAAGCATCTAATCTAGTTTGCTGTAACGTGTGTAGTCGCCTTTTTCCTTTTTTTATCGACGGCTCGGTCAAGTGACCTCAAAATATGTCGACCGGCAATAGATAATCTGCCCCTGACGGTCGGCACAGTTATGCCGGCCTGTTTAATTGCTTCTTCACGCTCCGTTTGAAGGACCCTAAGTCATAGGAAGGAGGGAACACGTATTCTACCTAATAATGTAGTAAGAATAGGAAATAATTTATCTGAACTGACGCTCTATAAGTGCAAATTATGACCAAGAATGGGGCCAGATGCCTGGTACTGAATTCCGACCCTTTATATTTTTACTTGGCAGTGATTTATATATTTAATTAAATATTGGGCAAACCCAATGCCCTTCCACAAGCAAAGCTCGTAAGTATACTTAGTTTCCACAATTATATTTAAATCTAGGAGTGATCGCTCCGAGAATACGAGCCAAATGCGCAGAAGTGCACCAACAGACCGACACGCCGAACTCGTGCTATCGACCTTTGAATTTAAACCAAACATGTTTTAGCAAATAACATAACCACTACCGAACAAAGGAACACACGTGCTGATTAAATAACTAGCGTAATTAGTTCCAGTAAGGTTCACTATTGAATATGGAGTGGTACGCAACAATTGATCTATTACAAGGCCAAACATACGCTCATCGATGTGGACGAATGTTTGATCAAACGTTGGCCGCGTGTTGAATAATAAACAACTGAGATAAACATATAATAAAATATTCGCAGTTTGTTTTTAAAGAATTCACTCGCATAACTACTTAATGAATGTGTTTAAAAATAATCTCTTACCGGTTTCAAAACATTTGAAAACATATCGCGAAATACATCGACTGTATACAACGGAGATTACACAGAATCGATAATGGAGTAGGTAATGATTTCTTTACGTAATTGCTTAACTAGCACTTTCCCTGGTAGATATAGTTACATCTCTACCTACCTCTTGAGATATAATTAAGCTTACGTGTTTAGTTGTCACACTATCTATTCATAACATTCAGTTCATTGTTCCGAGAATGCTCGGCGTACATTCTCATTGTGTCGGCGTTGCGACACTCCCCAAGACTCCGCAAATCTCCATGTTATTATGCATTTAATTAAACTGAAACGTGTACCTACCGAAACGCATTGTGGGCCGCCCGCCTACTGGCTAAACTAATTGATTACATGCAGGTGGCATAAAACAATATTAAATGAAAGGTGTTTTGTATTTACGGCGGAACATTTGAGATTCTATGAGTGAACACGAAAAACTAAACGCAGGTATTACGTTTATGTTGAAACGTCTAGCCACTTAACCTTCCACTGATAGTTGATGTAATTTTATGAGAATTATTTATTTTCAACTGAGTTGTACTTATATGTTGCGTACATGTCAACAATTTATTTTTCTTCTTTGAAATTGTCCGCCGTAAACTGTATTATGGAAGATATTTAGATGAAAAAAATTGAAAATCATTTAATAAATATGTTTGATTGTCTTTCCTTTTATGTAAAATTTATAAATTAAAAAAAATAAAATAATACCCGTGACGGATAAATTTATACGCGTGGATCACGATCGCAGTGTTTAATTTTTAAAACCTATTGCTTTTATATGTTAAATAGTTTTGGAGCTGAAGTGGTCAACAACATTGACAAACGCATCCATCTGATATAAACCTCTTCTTTAATTATATTGTTTCTATGTATATCAGCGAACAGCGAACTGCGTACTCAATTTACTATTGTAACAGGCAATTTAGACGATATTTTTTTTTATTATTTTTATGAGGATAGAAACTTTCACATTAACTCAACGTCCTACAAAACATATAAACAGTTTAACTACTGAATCAGTTATAAGCAATATATCTTTCCGCCAAAAATGGCCTATACAACACTAAAATACAATCAAACTATCAAACCAGTATTTCCTGAGATTAGCGCGTTCAAACATACAACCAATCTCCTCAGCTTTATATAATAGTATAGATAGGTGGTTTTGGCAAGCTATCGTAAATAAATATAATAAAAACCGTTAATCCGTTGCGATGGTATCCACCACTGCGTAGTAATGTATGACGTTATTCTCCCTAGTAATATTATAGCGCCGAGTACAAAAACAAATAAATATGCGCAGAACGCACATCCTTGGACGCCGACGGGCGACATCATAAAAAATATAAACTCCGGCGCAGATTGACGTATAGGACGGTCAGAAACGAAACGTCGAATATAAATTTAGCAGGCATTGCGTAAATAATGAGTCTGAAGAACGAAATGAGGAGAAGACTAAATAAATAGTCTCATAATAAGCAAGATGGTGATATAATAAATGGTAAAATTTTTCGTAACCTTTAAGATATTCTTCTAACATTTACGATTGTTTATCGAAACCACCGCACCCTCTCAGCCGTCGACAAAAAGAATAGTGTTCGCATAACCAAGCGCGCGCACACTCACAGATGAGTAGCTGCGCACGCGCACCATCAAAACACATAGGTTAACGAACCGCCACGTGTTTACACAACAAACAGGACGTGGGACGCGGCACAGGAGACCGAGCGCTTTTGGCAAGCCAAGGACGCTGGTAACACATCAATGTAAGATATTTGATTTATGTAAATGCTTAGGAAATAAATCTGCTAAATTAAGCGGCAGTGGATAGGCCCTGGATTCAAATCGCAAATCGATATTCTACACTAAAAAAACTACAAGACATTTTCATTGCTGCAACCCTAAATATTTGATTGCGGATCACACAAATATTTGTATCGCTTCAAAATCTGTATTACGCAGTATTTTCAATATGTAATTCATGTCAATGAAGCTGTCAACGATATGAATTAATTAGATTAGTTCATTATTGATATACTACGCCACTGAAGCATACTCATTAAATATTCTAATCCCGTAGTACTCGAAAACAACAACCAAACTAAAAATATATTAACATATTGTTATTCAACTTCTTACCAACGATCCAAACGTTTGAGGAAAATTTAACGGATCATTTTTAATTTCAAACATTTGAATCATTCTTAAATATTTTACTAGAACGTTTGTCAATGCGAGAATCGATCTTGAGGCATCGTCTCATCGCCTATTAGGACAAGGTGGTAGTCAAGCAATACATATGTTATAAAATTAAAAAAAAACATACAGTCGAATTGAGAACCTCCACCTTCTTTTGAAATAGATTAAAAATACCGTAGAAACTAGAAACCAAAGAGTATAATTAAGGTCCCTTCGATGTTGTTATAACGGGTTTTCATCGCTTTCATGTATTTATTTAAAAATTTTGTAATAATAAAGTATGGACAATTCGTTTATTCGACTATTGTTTTAACAATGACCCAATATTTTAAACAAACTTCGCAACCAAAGATCATGTATTTATCACAAGCAGGGGCCGTCTTTATCTTGTAATGTGAGGTCACATAGGGAGGTAAGACAAGAGGGTTCGACGGCCGCGGTGACTTGCGCGCAATCCTGGACTCAGATAAACGGGGGTTGAGTCATTATATCTAGCTGGGTTGGACAAATAGTAATTGGATTACAAATACAATTACGATTACAAAATGTAATTGGGATTACGATTACAATAACTCGGAGAAGTAATCTTAAAATCCGTTTAAAGATTACAATCGCAGTTTATTATTTTATTATTTCAGTTTATTACTATGTTAATTATATTTTTGTCAACCTAATTGGTAATGGATAACGTTTTTTACTTTTATTTCCCATGTATAGGCATGTAATCTCGATTAATGATTACATTTAATCTAATGACTAGTAATCAATTTAAATTAATTGTAATTATTAATCCAAATAAAAAAATAAAACAATTACGCCCTACACTAATATTTAGTCGCCTTTGTTGCTTACAAGGACTTAAAAAAATATTTAGAGTGACATCTATCTGCATGTACTACGTAGACGTAAGAACTAACATGTTCACTGGTGCCAGTTGTGCGATAAAGTTTATTTTTTTTCTGTATATCAAACTCGATGTTGCATTACGTATATCCGAAGTCTGGTTAGTAAAAAAAATAGGTCCACAAATATTTTAATCTATTCTCATATTCAAGAATAAGAAATGTTGCTGAAGATATACTTGTTATGAGGTGTTTTCTTGTCATTTACGTTCCAATTTTGTATCTTTGTAAGCATTGGTTTCATACATTTACGGCGCACGAGTTACCGGCGGGAACGTGCAAAGATTTATGAAACATTTCTTTCCTGAAGTCTTTTTGAAAATTTAAGCTACTAAAATATTATTTTATAAATTGTCTATCTAATAATGTTAGTTGCAAATTAAAACGATGTGTACTTTAAGACGAGATGCACAAAATTATCAATTTTAGTGGCATGTTTATTATAAAATTAATGAAACAATATCCACATTATAAAAAAATTTAAACAACCAAAGTAAAGATAACTGATAATTGAAACATTATTATAAATTCGTTACTATATTTATTATAAATTTCAAAAATACTAAAAATACAGTTACCGGGCCATTTTGCTGGGGGGACCGCCCTAAATCAACGACATTACAGTTTATTTTATTTATGTACATATATTCAGTGGTTCATTAGTATATAAGTGTTAATTTATAAACACTTAGCATTTGTAAGCGATGGTGGAGTTTTTATAACGCTTGGCGTAAACACTACGTTGTATTTACAGTTATATTGTTGATACCGTTACTTTCTGTGCAGGAGTTACTCGCCATATATTTATATTGTACAAATATTGTATAGAAATGTAAGTTTTTGATGATACCATACAAAATAAACACACACACATCATTTATCCTCGCAGGGGTAGCAGACGCAACCAGGGCACTCACTTTTCGCCACTATTCCGTCTTATTGATATGATAGGGGCGAGCCTATCGCCATTTCGGGCACAATTTCCAGACTCTGGACTGATAGTGAACAGAAAAACCTAAATATCACTAGTAGTACCGGTCAAGGGATTCGAACCCGGGACGTCAAAGCACCAGTCCTACCGCGGACGCAATACAACTACGCCACCGAGGCAATAATGAATTATTTATTAAAGATCTCCACTAAAGGATATACGTAGATTGAGCCTTATATACCAAGATATATACCAACAAATTAAAGAAACTGCTACAAGTTAGGTTACAGTTAGATTATACTCATAGGACTGCGCTGGGACTATGTTATAGCATCACACTGAACTAAGGCTTATTCATACTTAACAACATCGTACACTCTGTATATTCATTGTTAATATACTAGGTTAAGTAAAAAATAATTACGAAATTATCATTCTTAAGTTATAATAAGCTATGGTGAGGTCTTGTTCTTTGAAGTGTGTAATTGGTATGAGACAAGTTTATAACATATTGATTACATCGTACTCACGTAAATGGTATATTTTCCATAGCTGAATATAAAAACATTCGAAAACGCTTAGAGCCGTTCATTAGAAGGGTATAATGACTAATGCCCTTTGTAATAACACAATGCGGAAACTTGATAAAAAGCGTTTAATTCATATCGCAACACCGAATGAACTCTTAAAACAATACCTACGTATAAGACCTACAATTGTGCATAACTTTTACAACTCACAACAATTATTTCTTTGTCTACATACAAAAGTATGTTTCCAGGCCATTGCCACGTTAATCAACTGACACGGCTATATTTATTTATATCAGAAGGATGGTAAACTATAATCGATTGTATGTTAGTGTATTGATTGGAGGGTTTCTCATTTAATACACTAACAACACTCTAAGAATTTTGGATCTATTAACTACTAGGAAATCAGAAGCAATTAGCATTGCTTTTATTTTAGCTTTAGCAAACTTTCTGTCCGTACGAAATACTACACAGCCACTACATCACGTCGATTATTGTAAGACAGTGAAACCGGGCTAATCAATGTACCACAAGACAGACCTTCTTTAAATCCACATTCCCTTTCAATTAACAAACGCTTGATCAAGATAACAGATATCTCAGGAGTATCACATACGCGTTGGATCAAACATTGGCGGTGAGACCGACATGTCAAACATTCAAACATTGGACAAACGTGAGCGCGCACGAGGTCGACACACCCGCGCTTCCTGCAAACAAAGAATCCCCGCGCTGACTAACCGATACAAATATAGCACGACTTTTACAATGCCTCCGAAATCGGCCGCTAGTATTGGGTTATGTAGGGCCGAGTTACTTAGGTGGTCGGTCTGTTTGGATACACTTGTATCCAACCAGATAGCGACCATGTACAGAAAGTGTACAACCCGACATAGCGGCCCACGTAAGCGTGTTGCGTTGCCGAATCAGTCTGTGTATATCCGTTTTAAAACAAGCCGGCACAATGGTGTCGACCAACAAAAAGCTCGTACAAAAAAATAGTTTACTGTGACCCCATAGGTAACTCAAATATCACTTTAAACGTCTCGGAAACACAAGACTTCATCTGAATGGTCTCTCAGGGCCCGAAAAAGATAATGAACTCCATAGCTGATTTACGAAATTACTTATATATTTTTCGATTTAATACATTTGTAGAATTGTCGGAAATTATCCCCAACTTGTGTCCAATACTTGCGTTCTATTTAATATTGAACGTAATATGATCAGGGAACCCAAGGTGCACTAGTTGCATCCTATCTGCCCCTCGGGACACCTGCGTGAGCTTATGTTTTCATAAACGATGAATAAACATGACTAGCAGCAAGTCAATTAAGTTATGAATATGGATGTCGCTCCCGCCGCCCGACCTCCGTGACTAAAAGAAATTGCTTTCAGCACTAAAACACTCTATTTTAACAAAATTTTCTTTTAACGGTTGTGCTTTTTTCTATTATTTAATTATTTAAATAACGGGACGAGCCAGAAACCCACCGTTAATAAACGTGAAACCTATAAATAGTAGCAAAGTCTACTTCGTAAGTCTCCTATTTTATTTGTACTACAACTGCCTTACTAATAAACTTTGGATTCGTTCCGATCCCGGCAATTTGCTCATATGTGAAATAATGGAATTTTTAATCTAATATTTTAAGGAGGCGGCGCTGGTGTCATACAGTTTTAAGGAAATTCTTAGCTTTGCACGAGGGCGAAGCCGAGAGCAAGACCTAATTTACCATACAAGTTGATAACAAAATAAAAAGTTAGAAAGTGTTTACTATCAGCAAATTCTGTTAAAAATGAAATATTCATATCTTTTAGAAACGATGAACTTTCTTCCGTCTTGATTCAATTTCTCTCAAATTCAATAAGAACGAGGAAACGAATTCTGCAAAAGGCTGCAGGCACAAATGACCGAACCCGAGACCTCAACACTGTAGCCGTACAGCAACACAACTGTGCCAGCGAGGCAGTCAACAATACTATCAAAGTATAAGTAAATTAAAGTTAAGGCACGTGAAGTAAACAGTAAACACCATTATTTACGCTAAAATCCACACGTTTATCAGTTATTGTGACGACAGTTAACACAATTTACACGACATATTTCTAGACGGTTCGTACGCGTGCCGTGCAAATATGTAAATAACATTTGAACAGATATGCCCTAGGATTTGGAGCGTCGCCATCTAATAACATTACAGAAATCGGCGGTAAATATTAAACATCGGGGTTTAGAATGATATACTGAATATCGCAAATTAAAAGAACATATCATTCCTTATCAGTCCTTCGACTTTGTAGTGTCTTATTTGTCACTCAAACATATACAACTTTTATAGCATTGCCGAATCTCTCTAGCTTTACATATCGACGGTTAAAATGCTAATTGACTTAAGCAACATTTTTTTCGACACTAAGTTTCTTACATATTAAAAATCAGCTCTTTTTTCTATGTTTTTTTCAACCTAGTTAAAATTTCTCGAAAAAAAAATCTTAAAATCAATTAGCCTCTTAACTATTGGTATCTATCTTGATTTGAATACTAAAATCCCGAGAAAAGATTATCAATCGATGTTGCGGACGATAGCTACTCACCAATATATTGTCTAATTAGATATTCATTTCAATTATCACAACGTGGACAAATATTTGAAATTGAATATCAAAATGATTCGTATCAGACGTTACACGCGAAAGTCGTGAGGGCATGTCAACGTCCTACTCAAAACGAGAGTGACGCGGGAGTTAATGACGAGAGGACGGTCATTTATAGCTGTACCTACACCACGCATCGCGACTATATCAGCCTAATGAACGAGGAAAGCTACCAGTAACAGTTGTATTAAAACAATAGATACAGGTCCATTAGATTCAATAAAACAAATGAATATTTTATTGAGTGAGTAAACGTAGTTTGATTGTAAAGTTATGGAGAGGCAAATGCGGCACGTTAGCGCGAGACAACAAGGACGATACGACATATAGTTGTAGTTTTTCCACACAATTCGGCAACATTTTGATAGTTTTGATAAAAAATATTTTTTGCAATAACAAATGCAATTAAAGTAGACAATTCTATTGCCGTGGTGGTAATCGACTGATGGCTAAAGTTACTAAAGAAACCCGTTTCCTATCTTTAGATCAATTTCGAGGATAAACGAAACAAAATAAGTAATTTACGAGCGTAACTATCAAACTTTATTCAAATTGTCCCAATGCGGACGTAACAAAGAGATCACGATTTAATTTCAGAGTTAAAATATGTGATTCCATTCGGATGTTTGGCAAAACGAGGTAAACAAATATAGTAAACGACAATAGAAAAAATGTGTCTATTTTCCTAATTTCTAGAAGCAATTGAATATAAGTCATAACGGACTATAAAAATATAATAACAACGTGACAAGGCGACATTCATCTCATTCAACTTTTACACAAATTAGCTAAAGACAATCTGATTACACGGTATAGTTTAAATGGGTCACCTCCAATTGTCATTGATCGAATGCGGCGGACCTTGGGGCCTTGCATTGCGTGAACACTGGAGTCATTCTCACGGACTCTTGGAAAATCTTTATTTGAATCGACATCGACAGTTAGACCGTGTTGAGTTATTACCGGTAGATTATTGTGTGCTAGGGCGTGAAGAATTGTCGTAATAGAATTAATTCTCTGGGCATTACGGTCCTTCTAATGTCTCAGGACGACAAGTACGTCGCAATGCCATGATACTTTAAATTCAAAGTTTTATATCATATCATCTTTCTATTGGCATCCAGCAAAAATTCTGGGACGTGTAAACATGAGACTGATCGACTCCTTTTCGCATTTAGTTACATAATTCGAAATTTACTTTATAAATGTCAGCTATATAATTATCAAACATTATTAAAAGATAGCTTTTCTATAAATCATTGAAAACAGGCATACCTTTGTCCCTACTTTGCATCTATTCCTACCTTAACTTTAGTATTTACATAATGACCCCTTGCATTCTCAATACAGAGCTAGGATTCCTTTCAAGTACGCTGTACAAAACATTAGTGGTGGAACAAAACGAACGCACTCGAGGTAAAGCAAGGGCTTATGTCGCGGAGTGCACTTCTTTGCAGCCCGAACATGCAGGAACCGGCGCGCTGTGCGACCTCTTTCACTCTATTATTAGAGGTCTTTTGTGAGCTTTAGAAGTGATTCAAGGGGTGAACTTGTAATTGTGGAAATTTTTATATAAATCAGATCTCGAATGTAAAACGTTTTATCAAACAATATAAACAACTGTTTGCCGAGGTGGGTCAGAAACTGGTTTGATCGGAAGGGCCAGCGTTGTCTAATAGAGAAACGGTCAGAATCTCGAAATTTCTAGCGTCCCTAAATTATAGAATCACGTGTTAGAACCCTAATCATACATAAACGCGAATAAGATCTGCATACCCTGCGGTCCGTGAGCGAGCACTTAGCAGTAAGCATCCCACTGCGCACGCTTTATTAGACAGCACTCGACTGCAGACGAATATCCCAGCGTTGACTCACGCACGAACCGCACGCGATGGTAATCAGAAAATTCTCATACTAAATCCGGACTAATGAACAACGTTTTGTAGCTACAATTTTACGAATAAGTCATCAATACCTCCGTGAGTCTTGTGACATTGTATTCAAAAGTACCGATCTCACGCAAATCATTTTCAAAGCCGGGCTATAAAAGAGATAATCAAAATATATCATCACCACGATTCGAATAAATTTTACGCTTCAAGAAAAGCTCGTATTATTTAGGATACATACATAAGGGAGACTATACACGTATAAATACCAAATTCTTCATCTCCGAACATCATATTACAACTGTAAATCTTTTCCATCCAACACAAATTCATAACAATATCGAGCAAACAATAATATTAGTACACAAAAACAGACACAAGCTAATGTTAAACTACAAACGCAAGCAACAAAAACACATGCAAATACACCTGAGTTACTACTCACTACTATATGAGATATAGATGAGAATTTATGTGCTAAAATGTATAAAACCCGACTACTGCAATGTTTACGAACATATATAGAGTATAGAGATGACTCGATGGTGACTAATGGAAAAAAGTGAGTGATATGAAAAAGTATTCTTTTGACAACGACAATTGTAAGAGCAATTGTAGGAATACAGTGTTCGTTATCAACAATCTAATGCCAAGGAAATAGTTGAAATGAATCCACGTGTTACTAGCGAACGCAACGAAGCATAAAAAAGCGATTACACGATAAAGGAAGCAGTTTCACGATCGGCTTGTAGTTTGTACACAACACGCGAGTCGCGACACGATGTAACACGTAATGTTAACTGGAACGAGCCCGCGTTAGCACAGCACATCGACGTGACGTCCCACCACGGTATACACAGGGTGCTAGACTAGTACATACACAGCGTGTGTGCTGCTAGAAATAAAAAAAAATACAATCTGAAAAAATACCAATAAATTTATTTCTAGCAACACCGACGCCACGACCCACATATACTCGATAGAGGACCATTACTTATACTGCAGGACGGGATATAATATATGTGATGACGTACGATACATCCAGAGGCGTAAGTGGAGGTAGGGCAGGTGGGGTCTTCGGCCCGGGCCCTGCGTCCCACCTTACAACAAATAGAGAAAACCAGGTCCATTAAACAGTTCCACACACGGGCCCCATACACACCACTTACGCTTCCGTTTGCCCGGCGAGCCGCGACCCTCGGCCAGCCACGACCCTGGCAGGTCCGTACGCGGTTATCACTCAGAATTTATGTGAACAAGACTTGCGCGGCGTGTTCAGTATCAGCAACGTTCACATATTCCATCAGAGGCATAATTGCATTGGACATACCATCAGAATTGGTGAATTGATACTGAACAAAACTGTGTTCACATTACGTCTATCGCCAGCGTAGGATGGCGTCATTGCATTGCTAGAAGAGTACCCGAGTCAGCAGCGTCGGATGCTGCACGCTGCGAGTTGCATGCAGCCTAACTACCGGCGAACGAGCGCATTCAGAGCATAGTGGTGCTATGGAGCCGCACATATTCTATACTACTAGACTTAACATTTACACTAATACTAAACTTAAAATCGAATAGTTAAATTAATTTATAAACCAATAGATGTTGAAATTTATTTTACCGTGTCGATTCCACGAAGATGTTATTTAAGGTCTCCTCCGAATATGTACTAGATTTTAAGTATTTGAGTTACATCCGGTACTATAACTTCTAGATCGCAAAAGAAATAATAATATTCAGCAAAAAATAACACAAATATTTTTGTCATGCTGTTTATAATAAAATATATATTGCAAAAAAACAACACCAAAAACATAAGAGATATAAGAAGGAATGAAAAAAACAATAACAAACGAGTAAAGGAAACATAGTAGTAGAAACTAGAAAATATACAAATGCGTAGTAGTAAGTAGGTAGTTGGAAACTGGAAACAATATCGCGAGTGTCGTCAGGCGACTGCGGCGCGGTAACTAGCGCGTGGCGGTTGCTGAGCGGACGCGCGGCCTTGGAGCCAGCACGCTGCACGGGCGCACCGCCTCAACAATTAGCACCCGATGGTTTCAACACGCTGTCGACACCGATCCCTTGTACCATGCACGGTATGCTGGTGCAGTACGTGACCCATTCGCTGATCACAAAGCGAATTTACGCGATAACATTCAGTTCGTCTCAACAGCTGTGATTGAGGTGGCTTTTACTATTACTTACACTTTCTCACAATTTATGTTATTACTAGTCATAAAGGCAAATGTAGTTGTAAAGACTTGGAGTCACTAATGTGGTCATTTTGTAACCATGACTGGGATGTTCGCCGTTTGCAAAAAAGACTGTATTTAGTTCATTATTTCAAAATGAACAAATATGGTAAAGCAAATCGAAACATTACTCTTGCTCCAAAACGCCTTTTGCTTAATACGAGGCTTTTACATTCTATCCTAGTTCTCATGGATTTGTCGTTTTGAGCAAGGTACCTACCTGGTGAGCTACTGGAGAACAAATTTCCAACAACAATTTGGACTTCTATTTCAACCCACTTTCCTTATAAAAACGAAAGTAATCAATATTTGTTTCTTTTTAGTTAAAGTTGTTCAAAGAACATTCTAAACCAACAAAATACTAGTAAATTGAGCTTCATAATCCGACCTGGGCAGTTTAAACTGTGGTTTTTAACTTACTTGTAGATTTTTGTATTAATGTTTAATCATTACGAATGATCCCATTGAAAGATGAACCCAATTACCTAAGCCGCAAAGGTCAGTACGATCGTGACTCGTGAAATAACTCTTCTTCCGTGCACCAATTGATTTTACTGGCGGTGAATTTAATAAATGATCGATACGGCATGGAACAAAGCCAATGCCATCAATCAACGCGCCTTGTTTCCACGCTGCAGCTACAATGGAAGATAAACTAATAAAGAGCGAAGTATTTTATGTGGATGTGATATTGATCGAGTGTTTTGGAATAATGTTTGTGTGAGGTATGAAATTGAAAATTTGCTACGTGATTTCTGCAATTAATACATAGTTACATTTTCATAATCATTTAATATAATAAAACCATAGCTGTATAATGGAATTTTGACAAATGTACTAAAAAAATATTAAATAATGTCGACATCAAATGCTTTATTACGTAGAATAATAGCATTTAATCTGTTTATCGATATTGAACACAATATAAATAATTTTAATATGACTAAAACCATTAGCACTTTTCTGTGCTTTGGAATCAAGAAGTAATACATATTCTCTAAAGCATAATGTATTTAAAATTCTGCCTAATAGTTTTTTATCAAAGTATTTTTTCACTCATATTGAACGATAAGGATAAACAACACTATTTAAACTTAACAATATTTAAATGTCTCATAACATCAATAACGAAGCAAATACCAGATCTTATTCTTATGAATACAGAAGCAAAACAAAAACAATACAACCAGTATTACAATGAAATGCAAACGGAGGGGCATTATCAAAAGAAACAATGCTCATTGGTAGTCCACTAGCGGCCCCAAACTGGTCAACTTGGCCCTGTCGAACACACGGACAGACGGGACAACTACATTCATTATGCGAACGATATTGTGCCTATTTTGTTATAGGTATGGACCTATGAGGTTAGCTTTTAATTTATTTATATCTTCACAAAATGGCTGCTTGCTTAAATTTTTATATGACAGGTAAATGAACAAATGTTCATTGATGTCTTTCGCCATCGATATTCAGTAAGAGTAATCGTCATGTCGTGGAGTTTCTTTGTGTGTACCAGGGAATTATGATAAAGCAAGACCTTAGCATAACTTCTTACTGAAAAAAATATTCAAGAAGTC